>NC_048298.1:86442419-86472290 GCF_013100865.1 Trachemys scripta elegans | reverse complement strand
GGGGGAGGGGGGGCGGGCCGGGGGGGGGGGGGCAGCGGGGACGCAAGGGGGGGGGGGGGGGGGGGGGCGCAAGGTGGAAGTTTCGCCTAGGGCTGGTGCAAGGAAGTTTTGTGCCCTCTTTAGAGCAAAGGGAGTGAAGGAGCACGAGGGTGAGGTGCAGGGCCTTGACTTGGAAGTGATCTCAGTGCCTAAGACAGAGGTCCGTGCTGGTATCCATTTTGAATCTAGATGGTTTTCACTATGACTCATGTGTCTAGTTGTGGGTTTTTTTCCTTCCGAGTCTTCCATGCCTCATGAATTCAGGGAAGGATGTTGCATCTCCACAATCAGCTGCCCCAGCCATTAGTCCGCAGAATGGAAGTGTGTCAGGAAGGCCCTGACAGGAGAGAGAGTAAAAAAAGGGAGAATGGGGATGAGTTGCTGAAGGAGGAGCGTCTCGAAGAACTAAATCACCATTGGGGCAGGCTTAGGGCACGCCCCACAAAGGGAATGCTGAGATAATATTGGTCTCTGCAGATGCCCCATTCCTTATATGGTGATGGCTATGGATAGCATTGCAGCTTTGTGCCATAATGTTGTGCTAATACGATGGCTTTAATTCAGAGCCCAGCTTTTCCGCTTGTGTAAATTAGTATATATTCATTGGGATCAGTAGAGCTGAGGGTCTGGCCTATAAACATTATAATAAAATTGGGTGGTGGGGGTAGAGTAGAATTCCTAAAGGCTTTCATTACTGTCAGCCGAGAAGAGGGGAAAACTCAGTAGTGGAAATGTACCATGTTTCTGACAGAAGCTTCTTCTGGATGCTTCACAAAGCATTACAAAGAGAAGTGCTATTATTAGTTATTAATTCTTTGTATTATAGTAGCACCTAAGGGCCCCAATGGGCCATATTGTTATGGGACCTGTAGAAACATATATCGAGAAACAGTCCTTGCCCCAAAGAGGTTACTATCTAAATCTGAGAGGAACTGGGATGTGTGACTGGTTTAGGAGGCAAAATCAACCAGGGATGCTATAAAATTCACATAGCTTTCAGTCACAGTGCTTTGGGCTGTGATATTTGGATGGGAGACCACTGAGGGCAATCCAGATGCTACAGGAAGAGAAGGAGATGACTCAGTATTGCAGGTGGTGCTATGGCTTTTAAGTGAGCCAATGCCCCACTGTGGAGTGGGGTGGGCGAGTGCTGTTTGTCAGTAAATATGCATGCCTCAGACTGGCTACCTTGGCAAAACACATGGACTTAGGCAGTGGCGCTGGAACACTTTTTATAGTGTTGGTGCTGAAAGCCAGCTAAGGAAACTGTAAAGCAGTGATCTCCAAACTTTTTACCTCATGCCCTCCCCTTACCCCTGTCCATATCCCCTGTCCCCCAGAGCTGTAGCTCTGGGAGGGAGGGACATGAACAGGGGTAAGAGGACTGAGGCTGAGGCTGCGGCCACAGCTCGGAGAGGGTGCAGGGCTGGCAGCCGGGACCCTGGATGTGGGGCCAGGAGCAGAGCACTGGGCGCGGGGCTGGGAGCTGGGGCCAGAAGTGGAGCCCCGGGCACAGGGCTAGGAACTGGGTCTGGCAGACAGGGCCGAGAGCAGAGCCTGGGCGTGGGGCTGGGAACTGGTGCCGGCATCTGGGACCCTGGGAGTGAGCTGAAGGTGCTGCAGCACCCCCACACTCCTAGTTCCTGTGCCTATGGACTTAAGATAAGCAACGTGTGCTCAAATGGGGGGAAATGTGAAAGGATTGGGGAGGTGCAAGCAGGGAGGGGAGAAGTGAGGTGTTCCAGTCTGTCAACAGCTGTTGGTTGTCCTAGAGGAGCAGGTATTGAACCATTATAAAAGAGATTTGGGTTGGTGGGAGGAACCATGAGATACTGCTCCCACCTCTCACTCCTCTGTCCTAAAAGAACCAGCAAAATCTCTCTCCCTGGAAATAATAATAATTTTTCCACCCTGCTGCCAAGCACATGGGGGCTGGCTAATTTGTGCAGGTGAGTGGGTGGAAGGGACTTAGTTTAAAAAGGGTTTTGGGACAAACATAACTGAGTTCATAAGTGGTCAGAGAGCAAAATAATAGAATTAATTCTGAGACGGGTGGAGTCACTGGCAATGATGTGACCTCCCCCACCTTCATTTGGTGCTAATGGGCTCCCTCATTGTTGGTAGTCTCAGAAGAGAGGTGGAGCGTGGAATGAGTATGGAAAATGAACTTTTGTCTTGCTCTCAGAGGTGGTCTCTCCAGGTGAGGGCTGAGGCCCATCGATTGCCAAGGGTTGATTTGAGGGGGAAGCTTGTGTTGCTGCTGCCCCAGCTGTCCCTGTTTTGTGGATAATTGCAGGGCTTCTCCAACGCTGTCAATCAAGCACTGCAATTCACTAACCACCTGTTTGAAAACAAGGAGACCATTCTGGAGACAGACCTGCAGAAATGTGACTTTTTGTTCCTAGGTGAATATTCACAGAGCAAAGACTAAAAATTGTGTACCGAAATGCTGGCATTTCAGCTCTGGGGGTGGGTCTCATACATCCAAGAGTGTGCCCACTGCACATTGTGTTCTTTCTTGCTGACCGTTCCCCACCGCCTTGTGTGTCTTTCTTACTTCCATCTCTCTCTCTCTCTCTCTCTCTGTGCCTCCTACCTTTCTCTTTCTCTCTTTTCATAGGTGATTTCTTCTCTACAGGAAAAATAAATCTTGTTTTAAAATGAAAGAAACATCTCATTTCTCCCACCTCCTTTCTTTCTTCTCTTTCATCTCTCCTTCCCATTGAACTGTTTGAAGTAGCACAAATTCCTGAGAAAGGCATTTTTTCCCTTTGAGCTTTGCTTCTGCATCCTTATTCATTATATCTTCTCTTTGTTATTCTCCCCCCTCCCCGCCTCATTTCTCTGTTTCTCTCTATCTCTCATCCCTTCTTCAAGGCACTTTCTTAATTAATATGTTAATTCCTAACCCAGGGTTGCTCCTTGCAGCTGGAGCTGTTCGCCAAGGAGAGTAAAAGAGGAGGGAGGGAGAATAGTTGGAGGGTAATTTACAATTGGGCTGGACAAAGGATATAATGTAGGGGAAAATCTTGCGTTTGCTGAGGGTGATGAGAGAAAATCTATGGAGATGGGGATAGACTAGATGACTTAACAGTAGAGCTGGGTGAGAAAAGATTTTCCTGTCCCATGAGAGTACTAGCAATGTCAAAATCTCTTCCCATCACAAAATAAGACAAAATGTCAAAATCTTGAAAATTTTCATGAACCAATAATCTGGAAACAAATTTCAGACTGTGTCAATCAAAACATTTTGCTTCAACAATTTTCAAAACTGTTTCAATTTGACCTTTAAAAAAATTTAACTACAATTTCAAAACAAGTTGTTTGGAATTTAAAAACAACACATTTTCTTTAGAAAATGTTGAAATGGGACATTGAGGCAATTTTGAACCTTTTTTCACAAACTTTTTGAATTGAGACATTAGTCTAAACCAACCCTTTCCTTTCAATGGTTTAGGGTTTGACAAATTGACATTTTCTGACCAAAAATGTTTTGTTGGATAATTTGTGACCAGCTCAGTGTAATATGCTGGCAGTGTTACCTGAAATGCCCTGGCCTGTTATAGGTGTTAACTCTGCTGGGAAAGACTCAAGCGGGTTCTACCGATTCACTGAGCATGTGGATACAAGGGAGGTGGGAGTGGCTCTCTGGAGGGAGAGGAGGTAGGGTGTGGGCTGAGCAGTCCTGAGAGAGGGACTCTAGAGACAGGAATGTTAGGGAGGTTTTGAGCAGCTGTTTATCTTAGTTATTTTCTTTATTAAACAAGCCAAATCCGCAAAAGATGTGTGCACTGTGTTTACAGAGCAGATTGGGAAAGGTGCCTGCTCATAGAAGGTTTTTCCATTTCATTGATTGGGGGGTTGGGGTTGGAGAAGCACAGCACAGGGCTGTTCGCTGTACTTCTTTGTTCTGAATGATAAGCTTCGCTCCTCATTAGAGTTGCCTCTTGTTTCATCTGGGTGGGGAACACTGTATGAACAGCCTTTGCATGTTTTGGTATTTTTTGCTTCTGGCTCAAAGCCTGCAATGAGAAAAAGAGTTAAAAACAAATCAAAAGTAAACAGTAACCTGTTTTCCCGTCAGAAATTATCTACGTATTCAGATCTTTTTTCTGCTTCAGGTGAAAGCTCAGCCCCTGTCCCCAGTTAATATAGGGTGATCAAGACTCCATGCCTGCAGAAACTGAAGAGCAGGTTACAAAAGATATTAATGGGATTCGTGTTGTGAAATGCAAACAGAAGTGGAGAAGTCAAAGAGATGAGCCAAAGGAACGTTTCTGGCCCCAGTTACTGCCTCTGTGATTCTGCAGAGCAGGTGGGAGCTGGGAGCAGATTATGGAGGCAGGGAAACTCCGTAACTGGGCAGCACAGACCAGAGTTGGGAAGGACACAGAAAGGGAAGGTCTATAGACTGCAATGCAGGTCTAAGCTGGAGGATACGGGCAAATGGGGAGAACTTCTGTATTTTGTTCTGGGTTCATGCAGCACCTAGCACAACGGGCTCCTGGTCCATGACTGGGGCTCCTAGGTGCTACCCTCACCCAAATAGATGATGATAATTAATGAATAAGATAGCAGGGAAGGTCTGTGTTGGGGAACAAAGTGTAGCGGTGGGAGGATGAAAGATGGGAGAGAAGAGGAACTCTCACTATGTATGTGTTATGATACAGTCTTTAATTGCACACACAATCACCTACTATTTTATTTACAGGACTCCTGCCTCGTTCAGTTCACAGGATGGATAGTGCTCAATATTTTATTTTCTCCTAGTTGTTCAGTATGTGGCCCTTGGCCCTATTTACTGTACACTAGTCCAACCTGCTTTGAAGACAGAATTATTAATTTCCTCATGGGCTTTTCTATGGCGCTCAGCACTACAGTATCTGAGGACTTCACAAACATGAATTAATTTATGTTCACAACCCCCCTGTGAGGCAAGGGAGTGTTATTCCCATTTTACAACTGGAAAACTGAGACACAGAGAGATTAAAAGTGTCCACTAACTTTGGGTGTCCAGTTTGAAAGGCCTAGGACCTGATTTTTCACCGTACTTAGCATTCGATAGCACTTAACCTTAGCCATGAGACGATCCTTTCCCTTTTGTAATCTCCTGCCTCCTTCACTACACGCCTTCCAGCTTTTGCAACAAATGAAGCAGGGGTACCAGAGACAACAGTCTCCTTAACTACACAACCCTGACTCATCCCCAGAGCAGGACTTGTGCACTGAATGAGGCAGAGATCCTGTGGAAAAGAAACAGTATGTGATCATGTAATTAAAGCCTGTCTCATAATGCATATGCACAAGAGGGGCAAATTAAGGTTGCATAAGCAGATTTAATTCTGGCATTTCCTAACTTCTGAGTGCTTGACTTTGCAACTTTGATAATGTTCTTTTCATGTAGTTTGTTGTGTATAATTTCCTATGGTTTTAAAAAAGCAAATGGAGAAAACAGAAATTCTATCATGTAGCATCATATTGACACCTACATGGTACATCAGCAGGGTTGGAACCCCTTAGGTCAACTTCTCAGACCTCTGCTCCTTGAGCAAACGAAGTAATTAATAGCAATAGTAGCTTGTCATCTTCTATGTAGACCAGCACTTAGAGCAGGATGACACACTTGGGTTTCACAGGTATTTGCTGACAGCAGAGGAACAACAAGATTGGGAATCTTAGATTCCACTCCAGGCTCTGGAGGGGAGTGTGTCCTAGTGGGCACAGACTCTTCTACCGCCTCTCCAACCTGTCCCTGTCCCAGTCCTCTCTCTTCCTCACCTTGGCTCCTCACCCAGTCCCATTCTTCTTACCTAGCCAGTCCCAGTTGTAATAGGAAGAGAGCCTGAGACATAAGCCCAGTCTCCACCTCTCAAGCTTCTCATCCCGGTCCCAGTCGGCTTGCCCAGCCATTTCCAGTCTCCCACTGCTGCAACTCACTCTCCCAGTTTCCATCTCCACCCCCCGCCTCTAGTCCCAGTCTGTTTCCCCCTCACCCAAGGCTCCTTATCCCAGTTTATTTCCTAACCCCTCCCAGGTGCGAATCTTGTCCTCCCTGGATTTGAATTGGGTAGCTTCCTCATTCACGCGACCTGGGCCAAGTGGCGAGAGGAGCATTGACAACATGAGAGAGAGAGAGAGAGTCTTCTTGCTGTCAGTTCTGGTGCCCATATCCAGACTTGGCACTAGTCCAGCCCACGGTAGTCCAGACTGCAATTTTGGGGAAAGTCATCTTGCTCAGCCCTTGGCTGGAGCATGTTCAGTATGTATGGAATATTTGATGTTTTTAGCTGTGAAGCTGTAGCATGTCTCTACTGAGCCATATGTGAATCGTGGTTTTTCAAAGTCTTCTAACTTGACCAAATTTGGGCAGATTTTCACAGGGATGGGAGAAGCCACATCCCTGACATAGAGGCCATCCCCTGGCCAAATTTCAAATCCCTGCTCCAAAGCATGGAGGAGCTAGAGCTTTTCAAAGAAAAAGGTCTCAAGAATGTGTTAACATGGGGAAAACAATGTATTTTCCTCTAGCCTCATTCTTGGAAACAGCTGAACTGCTTTTGCTGAAATATTAAAGAAATAGTCAGCCTGAGGCAAACACCTTACATGGAAAATTTCAGCTGGAATGGTTAAAGTTTTGTGAAGTTATAATAAACTGAAAACAGGGTCTTTTAATGGGAATTGTCAGGCAATCTCATTAATAAGCTGTGCTACTAACCCCACCTATAATACTGCATCCATCTGAATAAGTGAACTTTTGCAACAATTCCCAGGACAGGTATAGTAGGTCTGCTCAGCAACTGGGCATGTCCTTATATCAAGGGACTCAACCTGTGCCTTAGTCTGTGGGCAGAGGAATGATTCGATTTATTTATTGAAGTTTGAGTTTTATAAAGGACACTTTTAAAAAGTGCCCATGCCAGGCTTTAGGCACCTTTAACACTGCCTTAAAAATACATTCACACAACAAAGGAAAATCCAGTGCCAGTCGTCAGCATGGAACTAAAATAAACCAGCCAAATACTTAAAGCAAACAAATTAAAACAGTGGAAAAAATCCAACTCGTAATGTGTCTCTGCATCTACCTGCTTTACTCATGGCTGATAACTTGTAGGGTCCTAGTTTCCAATGTTGCCCCCATCCAGAGAGGTTTAATGCTGCAGTTCATGAACCAGTCTCACACATTAAACATCTCATCTGTACAGAAACAGCAATGGAATTTTTCTTTCCACTTACTGTACAAAGATTCCAGGAGCTCAGCAGTGTGGCAAGGTCACAGCCCCAGAACTGATCCCGGGGACTGAGGTGAAATACTCTCACACCTGGTTAGGTGGTAAAGGTGGGTGGACAGAAAGGGCAAATGCTTCAGAATTTTTCTTTGGGGTGATCAAGGCAGACTCCCAAGACCTCTGCAGGATGATTGTGGTATATCTTTCAAAGGGTCATTAGTGTGCTAAGGTCCTGAGGTCAGGGCTACAGGGAAGTGGCAGATTAAAATATGGGACTTTATTCTATGCCAGCACTTGACAGGCAGGGGTTATTCTCCCCCTTGTGGACAGGGCAATTCCTGCCACCTATAGGCATGTTTGCCAGAATCTTTATTCACAATGAGCTCAATGAGACTCTTAACACACAACTTCCAGGGGCTACTTGTACCCAGGGACTGATCAGTTGGTAAGAGCAAACGGGACAAATTCCCACTTTTGTCATAAAAGTGGGGTGCAGCAGAATGTGCAGGGGGGCAGGCAGGGCTCAGGTGAGCAGCAAAGCCAGCCCCAGCCTCACGTGGGGAGCGACGCCAGGCCTAGGCAGGGAGCAGGCAGGGCTTGGGCCAACCCCACGTGGGGAGGGGGGCTCAGGCAAGAGGCTTGGGCAGCCCAGGGTAGGGGTGGGATGAGGGCTCGGGCTAGCCCCATGCGGTGTCCCATTTTCCCTTTGGGAAATAAGGTCACCATAGTCCTCTGTCATCAAAAAGGCCAAGGACTTGAATGGGCAATAATACTGAACTACCATCTCTTGACTGGAGGTTGCCCTATCTGATCGGGGTGGAGCGTGTTAGTGGGCTGGTGTGGAGGAATCTTCCACAGTCACTGCCAGTATTGTACCTCTCTTGGGAAGAAATACAGGTCTCCAGGGCCTTTAATCTGGCTCATTACATGAGCACTAAATATACTGATTTTTATTTTTATTTTTTAAGAAGAAACAGATGCAATGTTAGCGCCTGAAATGATCTGAGAGAGGGCTGGTGCCTGTGGGGCTGCATGGATTCAATTTCATTGCTCTGTATTTACCTCCCTTTCCCCTTTCTGGAAAGGGGACCATCAGATACTTTGTTAAATGGATTGAGAGGTCTGTCTGATTTTACTGATGTTCCTGTAAATGCCTCCATGTTATTCCTCCACCCAAATTCTTCTGAGAGATTTTTGTGATGGCTCTTGGCAAATCAGAATGTTATCAATACCTTGGTGTTCAGTGGCAGGCCATGCTCTCTACTGGGAGTCCTTTAGAAGGAATAATTGGGATTAATATGATGATGTTTTATAGCAGCGAGTGCCCTAATCTTGGAGAATATAACAATCATCCGATTAATTTAGATGCAGACTATCAAGTGGCATGAACTCCTAGCTATAACAATCAGATGAGCTGGAAGCATGGTTTCTTTCTCTGGTGCCATCCCTTTGTGACATGGAATTTATTTGCTTGCTAACAATTCTGTGAGGTACTATTGTTTGTACACTTTCGCAGAAAACCCTTCTCTGGAGACAGAGTTAAATTCTGACCTAGTTTACACTGATGTGAATCCAGAATACCTGTGACACTACAGAGATGAGTGCCACATAAGTACATAAACAAATAGAGTTAAGTGGAGTTATTCCAGATTTACCCCTATGTGACTAGATAACAAATCTGGTTCTGAGGCACTAACAGTGGAAGGAGAAAATGGGTGAGCTAGCTAAATGCAGGAATGTGCTTCCTGTGATTGGTTCTACTGGCTGGCTTACTGCATGCTTTCTCATCCTGGGGGGTAGCAAACAGGTGTCAAGGGAGGGTGGTGAGTAGCCATCCCTTCTGGTATTGCTAAATGGGAAGAGGTCCAGGCTAGATCCCAAATAGATAGGATGGGAGATCGCAGGCTGGTCCTGGTGTGAAAAAGAATGAAAGCTCCTCACTTGATTGAGAACTAAAGCTGGTTGGAAAAATTCTGACGCAACATTTTTTCGTTGGAATTCGACAAATCATCACAATCAAAACCTTCCGCGGAGATGTTTTGATTTTGACATAGTCCGACAGAGCCCAGGCAAGGTTCCATCAGAAACCTGCCTGGTTTCTTGCCAGCTCACCTGCCCAGCTCCTCTGCAGCCCTCTTGGCAGCCTGATGGGGCGCTGAGAGCCTAGAAGCTCTGAGAGTCCTGGCTCACAGCTCTTCAGGAGTCAAAGCTCCTAGGGCTTCCAGTCTGTGAATCTAGGGCAGCCCACCAGGCAGACTGCCCTGGAGCCCAGGTGCCATTCCCTTTTGTGGACAATTTAAAAATGTTTGGTTTCCATTCCAGATTGGAACTAAACCAAATTTCAAGATATCAAAATCCTCTGCAAAGTGGAATGACTTTTCTCCGCCCAGCTCTGTTGAGAAGCATGAGCTTGCTACATCTGCGAATTGTGCGCATAGCGAGTCTATACGGAAACATCCTGTTGTTGTTCCTTCGTCCTTCCTCCCTCCACTTGTTTGTCTCATCCATCTGTTATGTCTTGCCTTTGATAGAGCTGAGCAAATAATTGATTTTTCGGTTCAGTGGCCGAAATGGTTTGTTTAGAAAATGTCAAAATGAACAGTTTCTCTTTTATTTTCAAAAATTTTCCTAATTTTTTTTATTGGGCTGAAACTACTGGCTGAATTTGACCTGAATTTGCAAATAGTTTTGATTGCCCCAGAATGGCATTTTTTGGAGAATTTACTATTAGATCAAATTCTTTTGTCCATCTGTAGTCTTTAACCTTTTTTGGGTAGGAGCTGCCATTCACCATCTATTTGTAGGGTGTCTGGCGCAATGGGGCCCTGACTTGCCTGAGCCTCTAAGGGCCAGATTTTCAAAAGAATTCAGCTCCCATTAAAGCCCCTAAATAAGGGTCAGATTTTCAGAAGTGCTCAGCACCCAGCCCCTCCCATTACGACACTTGAGGCCAGATTTTCAAAAGAGTTCAGCACCTATCAGATTCCTCTCTTTGAAAACCTGGCCACTTATTCTGGTGCCTAAGTGGAAGTTGAGCTGTTTTGAAACTCTGGCCTTAGGTGCTGCCAATGTGTAAATAATGAGAGAATTCCTGAGTGTTCAACTATATTTGCGAGTTAGGGAGCCAAATTCTCTGCTGGCACAACTCTATCGCAATCGGTGGGTTACCTCAGTGGAGAATTTGGCCCAGGACATAAACATGGAGGAGTGTGCAAGAGGGAGTTGATGAGTGACTTGAGGGAGTTTGTGTGAGTGAATCTATGAATGTGAGGAGGTGTTTTGATGGGAACAGGACTAAGCATGCAATAGCGGATTTGTGAATGGTGAAAGCGCAGGTGTGAATTGTGAGTGGGTGTGAATGAAACTGGGTGTCTGTGGGTGGGTGCGTGAATGAATTCTGGGAGTGATGGGTGCGTGATGTGGCAGTGGGTGAATGAGCATGTATGATAGAATGTGTGAGTGGGTGGGCGAACATGCATGAGAGAATTATCAAATTGTTGCCCATATGGCTGTATCAGTATGGGGGTTGAATGGTCAGTGAGGCAGGTTTTCTCCTGTCCTGGTCACCATGTGAAGAATATGGATCCTGAAACTTATGCTTGGATTTATGCTGTAAATCCATCAGGGACTTCTAGACAGCCATACCTGAGCACTGGATTAACTCTTTAGCTATGCAGGATGTTACAGCCTCCTGATTCTCACTAAGGTTTTCTGGAGAAGCTTCCAGCAGTTGTCAGTTGCGGCAGGGCAATGAACCCATTTACATCTGGGTAATAGAAACTATAAATATTGCACCATTGTCTCTCTCTCTGTCCATCTCACTCTCTCTGCCATGCTCACTGTTGTGTCTTTGCTAGCCCTTTCCCTCTGCCACTTTGAGCTAGAATGGACTTTCCTGTTACAGCATTGATTCTGCTTTTAAACCTAGTTAGCAGTGCTTTTGCTCTTAGACTGATCAGTACTGTAAAGAGATTGCATTGCCACTTTGAGAAGGGGAAAGGCAAGGAGGAAGGAAGAATGGGGGAAGGGCCATACTGCCCCGGAGAAGTGCAGAGAGTTGGAGTAAAAAGGCTACCAATGGGTGGGGGCTGGAGGATGCATTGACATGAGTGTTGAGAGAATGTGTGCTACAGGGAGATAGTCGAGCACTGAGGGAGAGGGAACTGTAGATAGAAAGCTGTGAAGAGGAGGCAGAAATATAGAGGAAGGGGAGGATGCTGTTTCCCAATTGTCCCTCTTGTTGGGACCCCCATTCCTCTCTCTCCGCACGGACTTGCTGTGTTCTCACTCTTTGACTGCGAAGAGTTGGCATCAGGAAAGCTGCCTCCAGAGACGGAGGGGGAGGAAATTGTAATTCATATGAATGGGACAAATCCCACCTTGTTTTAAGCATCTCTCATCAATGCTCTGCTTGGTTCTTCCTTTCCCACATTGTAGATCTCTGCCCCACTTTGACCTATGGCAGGTTGAGAGTGAGTGTGTGGGTGTGGAGAGAGCACTCCGGTATGACTTGTTGGCAACAGCTTCACTGGAGGCTCTGGGTGCATGGACGGTTGCTGATACCATCCCCCCATTTATTAGTTATTGGTTGGTCTACATCTCATTGCATGGCATTCTCCCTCCAAAATCCCCCCTCTGTCCCAGGGGCATGGGACTGTCACTGGGCCTAGAATCAGCCGCCTCTGATTCCAAACACACTGTTTTCAACCTTTAGCCTATCCTAGGTCTTTCACTGCAGGGCCTTCTCCCTTTGAAAACAATGTGGCCGGTTTGCCAACGTGCTAAACACCCACAATTCCAGTTGTAGCTGTGGGTGCTCAGCACCTCTGAATGTCAGGCCCCAAATCCATCTAATCTTGGCGAGTTATTATCTATCTCTACCCTAGTCCTAGGACATCTATCCCTGTGTAATCACCACTCCTCCTCTGACGTTTAGTTCTCTCTGATGCACGCTGGGGGGGGGGTGCTCTTTCCCCATCTCCTATCGGGGCCAAGCTTCCTTCATGAATGTTTCCCATTTCCCCTGCTGATTGCATCCCTTTTTCTGGGGGAGGTTGCATGTGCTTTCCCCGTGTCGGTGTAAATTATTGGCATGTTCCGTCCCTGCCCCGGTCACATCCTGTTCAATAACCCAAGAACAAAAAGTACTCAATGGAGTAAAAAGGCAGCAAATGTAAAATGGATAAAAGGAAAAACTACATTTTTTTTTCAGTGTCTAATTAGACTGTGGAAATTGCTGCTGTAAGAGGATATTGCGGCAAATAGCTTAGCAAGATTCCAAAAAGGATTAGACGTTTCTCTGAATAGGACTAACCTCAGTAGTTCTGCTAGGCTGGATAGAAACGAGAAGAGCTATCAGCCCCCATGCTTCAGACCAAGATGATTACCATCAGTGTTGCAAAATAAGGCACAGGATGGTGGTAATAGGGGTGGTAAGAGGGAATTGCAGGCATTGGCCACAGCCAGAAACAAGATACTATATTAGCTGGACCACTGGTCTGTGCCAGTGTGGCAATCTCTATGGACTGTTATCAATAATGAGAAGCAGCGGAGGGGTGTAGAAGCTTTGCCTGGCAAGAGAGATGGAGCCTTTTGGAATGGGGAAGAGCAGCTAGGCTAATAACAAGACAGTCTTTTTAACTGACTCATTCTGGACACGTGCTCGTAGCTTGTGTACACACAAAAGCTGTACTGGTTTAGCATCTAGTGATTTAGTGATATCGATAGAACTATTTAAATTGTGCTCATTCACACTTTGCACTTCCACTGGTGCAAGCAACATTGCATTTCAAGGCTTGTGTCCACAGAGAATCACACTGCACTCATTGCAGAGCATTGTGGGGTGGGAAGGTATCCCGGCGCCCCTTGTACAGTCTCCCAACCTTCACAGCATCCTGAGCAATTTTTGTGGCACATTGTAGGATATCTATAGGTGTCCAGGGGGAAGCAGGAGTCATGCATCCCTCTGCTTTTCTGCTGTATCCCAGAAGTCACCTGGTGGCCATGCAGTTTCCAAACTGTACTTTGCCAGCCTCTCTGTGCTGTGGCCATCCACTCATGGTGGACTTGTTCATTCTACCCTGGTTTGGGAGGTAGCGCAGATGTCATGATCAGTGGGGCTCTACCCTGAGGGACAGGAACGAGGAACTGACAACTCTTCAATGAGTGGATCTCAAAAAGTTCAGAAGTTCAGTTCGGCACCCAATATATGAATGCTTAGCTGAAGTATTAACTCCTGTTGGACTTGTAAAGTGGAGCTGGAAATCTCACAGAATCAGGCTTTTCTCATGAGATTTCAGGTAACTTCTTGTAACTGTTCCGATTTTATTAAAACCAGATACAAAATGTCTCCTAGCCCTGATTGTTCCTTCTTCCTTTCTCTGACCCCCTCACTCTCTTCACTTCTTTCCTCTCTTGGTCCCAGCCCCCTCCTATCCTTTTCCCCCCATCCCATCATCACTATTATTAGGTTTATTTTTAACATTCTGTTTTTCAGAGTAATTTGAAAACTTCGTAGCAGCTGTTCACATCAATGGTTTGATTTCAGGATGGCTCTAAACAACTCATTTCTTTGTGGGGAGGGATGGGTGAGGTGATTGTGACATGTGAAACAGCTGAGCCAGTCATCACAGAATTGATGATGAGTCAGTTCAGTTGCATATTGCAGTCCTATTGGTTGGAATGCTTTGGAAGTTGATCTGAAACATCACATATGTTCTAGTGATATCAGTCATGAGAGGTGACCTTCTACTCACCTTACAGTGTGGCATCACCCAGGCATTCTAGTGGAAACAAACAGTACCCAGCATTCATTTTCCTTGGGCACAAAAACCCATTTTTTTCTCCTCTCAAGGCCTGAACAAATATTGCTTTCTAGTTGAGCATGAAAATAAATTTCAAGATCACCTTCTAAGGGCTGCACTCAATTGTGTCTGTCTTTCTCCCAGCTGCCCATGTGTCCCCCTTCATCATAGTATCTCAATGCTGTCATAGAAACACATGTGTGACATCACATTTTTCACGGCAGAATAAACTGAGGGGGGAGGAGTGGTAGTCTTATGGCAGCCTGAGTCTATAGTAGAGTTAATCCCCTCACATTTTTCTCCACTGAAAGCTATTTTTCTAAGGTTTGGTTACGCTGCTATATCCTGACGTTTGTTTTTCTGCAAAGACTCTGAAGGGGATTTTTAGTAATATTAGACAATTTAATTTTTTAAGACATTTAAAAAAAAAATGGGCCAAAGAATCCTATTTTAAATGATTGGCTTTTTTGATGTACCCTGAAAATTTACCGCTTAGAGCCACTTGAGGCATAGCTAGTCATCGTATGTGCCTTCCCTGCTGTTCCTTGTCAGAACTGGTCTGGATGGAGTGAGCGTGGGCTTGACAGATGACATTTCCAACTTTAGGGGGCTAGGGATGCTTGCAACATTATTTGTTGGGCACATTACTGAGCCACACCCCATCCAACCACTACTTTATAACCTCCCCTCCTTCAGCCCCCTTCCCTCACTCTTGGTCTTGATGGCAGTTCCAACATTACATTTGGCTTTGCACTTCAGAGAATTTCAGGGGCCCAACTGGGAAGTCCGTTTCCTAGGCATAAAAAAGAAACGTGACCCTCACATAAACCATTCTCTAAGACCAGCATCATCTGTGAACTTTTTGTAGCCAGCAAAGGCAGCATTTTTTGGAGTGGGTCAGCTCCCCCTCTTTATCTCGAGCTATTGGAAGAGCTGACTGCAAACAGATTTTCACTGCCCCAGTGTGGACTTATGTCAGGCAGAGCCCAATGAGAGCTGACAAGCTGACAGACCCAATTCATCAACAGAGAATGGGGCAAGGGGGGGGATGTCTGCCTTAGAGACAGAGAGTGATGCCACGGATGTGCCAGTGGAGTTCCTGTAAGCAACAGGTCCATATTTAGATAGTTACCCAATTTCTGTGATGTACTGTAGGGGGAAGAAAAATACACAGATGAAAAAGTTCAACATGAGTTGTAAATTGTAAATCCTTTAGTCAGAAGTAGCCAATAGGAATTGGTCTTTCAGAGAAATTTTCCCCTTTGGTATTACATATGACCAATAAAACCTTAGTGTCAAGTGCTGATGATCAGAGCCTAGAATGTGTTACTCTTCAGTCTGGTAGCTTGGCAGCCCTGCATTTAGTACTGACTAGCCAGGGCATGGGAAAAAACTGAGTTCAGAGGTGGAAGGTATTTGAGTCCAGACTCCCAGCCAAAAGAAGGCTCTTGGGTTTCCAGTTGCCCCTTTTCATTCCTGCACACCCATACTGGGAAGTACGACCAGAGTTAATGTTTGATCCAGCAGAGGAGCATCTCTAGGTTTGGCAGATTGTTCACCTGAAAAGTAATTATGATTGTGGGGCTGAGGGGCAAATGTTCAGGGCTGTCTCCTTTGCTGGGTGTTATCCTGTTAGTTTGCTCCTTGCCCAATGAAGTGTTCCTAGGTGAGAATTTTCCTAGTAGAACACTAGTGGTGCCTGCTTGGAACTTGAAGTTAGAGAGCTCTTGAAGAAGCGATCTTGTCTGTGGACTCAAAACTCTCTTGAAGCACTCCTGGTTGGAGAAGGGGATTATCCCTTTTGAAGAAGAGTTTGGGTTGGGAAGAGTTCGGAGCCAGTTTCTGGGATGGAGCTAGGTTTAGAGTTGGGGCTGGGTTTTGAGCCTAGGTCAGGGAACTGGTCCCAGCCCCACTCCTAACTGGGGCTCAGACACTTATCCCAACCCATGAAACAGCACCAAGGTTACCCTTACCTTGAGCTCAAAATCCAGTCCACAGTAACCCTAGCCTGGGCCCACAAACTAGCCCAGTGCCAAACCGAATTTGGGCCTGTAAAGTGGCACCAACCTTAACCATATTTGAAGCCATTAAACTGGACCCATAAACTGACCCCAATGCTAATTAGGTAGCCCCCCCAAACTGGTCCTAACTTCAACTGAACTGGCTTCAAACCTTTTTTTAGTACAAATCTGGAAGTTGGACCAGACCCCAGTCCTTGTTGGGCCCCACAGATGTCTCCCAACCTGAACTTTACCCTGTGCATAAAATCTTGTCCTCTGCTAACTTTACCACATAGCAACAGACACTCCCATAGATTCACAGAAGGGACCATTATGATCATCTAGTCCAGGGATTCTCAAACTGGAGGTCGAGACCCTTCAAGGGGTCACGAGGTTATTACATGGGCAGTCGTAAGCTGTCAGCCTCCACCCCAAACCCACTTTGCCTCCCGCATTTATAATGGGGTTAAATATATTAAAGTGTTTTTAATTTATAAGGGGGGGTCACACTCAGAGGCTTGCTATGTGAAAGGGGTCACCAGGACAAAAGTTTGAGAAACACTGATCTTGTCTGGCCTTCTGCAGAACACAGGCTGTAGAACCTTTCCCAGCAACTCCTGCATCCAGACACAATGTTAATGTTAGCTCAAGCCTAAAAGCCAGACCCAGTCCTTTGCCTAGCCAGCACCCTGAAACTGGCTTCAATCCTTATCATGGTCCAAGCCTGACAACCTTACCTGTAGGCTAAACAAATCCCAGTGCTAACCTTAGTCCACCCAACTGGTAGCCACCCAACAAAAGTTTGCTGATGTATCTGGTAGGATTGGAAGGGTTGTCTACTCCACCTTCCCTGATAGCCCCTGGGAGGAGACACTTGTCTTTACTGGATCCCAGCTGACAGCTTGAGTATCTCTTGATGTGTGTGTATATGAACACACAAGGTATCCTGTCACTCCAGCTATCGGTCAGCTGGGGGGAGAATTGACTCAGCATCATTTCTATCAGTGTCAGCCCCTTGTACAGCCACTGCCGTATGTGGTGATGGGGGTGGAGTCAATGACTTTCTCTGGTAGAGGGGCAGGGCTTGGTAGTCAGAAGTTCCATCTGCAGGCTTCAGTGGAGCAGTGCAGCTGCGCACATTCACTGAGCAGTGGAGCTGTGGTCAGACTTCATGTCCCTGGAGCACAAGGGTTAGGACTTGGCTGCCATTAAATAGTTGTGTAGTGCAGCTAATGCTGTATGGCTGTCCTGTTTAACTCAGGAGGTGACTTAGTCAGATGAAAGGTTCTAGCACACATAGCGTGAAAACCTCTTTGGGATTCTCTTGGATGAAAGACACTAACAAAATATAATAGTATTACATTCAGAATCAAGCTGTTTCATCTGTACCATGTAATCAATAGTAACATTATGAACTGTCTAAAAGAATGAAAATTAGGCCCTTTACATTGGTTTAATTGGGGTGTAGCTCGTAGCTGGGGTTCTTCCATCCTGCACAGTGGGAGGTGAGATATAGAGCAGGGCAGAGTTTTCAGACAAATAGTTTATTCACCACAAATGCAGTTTTGGGATGACCAAAACTATTTGTGAATTTGGCAGAAAAAAATGGGAATTTTTTTATTTTTGAAAAACATTTTTTTCAACATTTTTTTAAACAAAACATTTCATCTTTTTCTTTTAAAATGACTTTTCATTTTGAAATTGTTACCTTTAATTTTTTTTAAAGGTAAAATGTCTCACGCCCCCCCCCCCCCAATGTTTTGTTTTTGGGTCAGACATTTTCTTTTAGTTTTCCATTTTGGTGAGAAAAAACAAAAAAATTCTGTGTCGTATAGATCCAAGATGAATTTTCCCCACCAAACCTAATAATCAAGTATTCAGTCAGTATTGTATGACTCTATAGGTTGCTGCCTTTCTGTATTTTTCCTTTTACATGGCAAAATATCCTCATGGCACTGATTCATAGTGCAGTGATTTGGATGCTAACAGATACTGCAGGAGAAGACAACCTTCCTCCACAATCTGCTTAGCCAGTTGTGCAGTTGAGTGGCAGTGGATTCCGTCCTGACTTATGCAGCAATCTGCTTACATCCTAAAACATGGAGCTGATTGTCTTTATCTTTGTAGGCACAACTATACATGAAAATTTTCCATCTCCTTTAAGATCTTTTCTTAATGACTTCCTATGGCAGAAAATTGCAGGCATGGAAAATACACTGCATAAAGGAAAATTTCACAGCGTTGTCCTTCCTTCCTGTACTATAGGACAGGGTTAGAGGATGCATTAACCACTTTTCATTATGTGCTTCAATTCCATCTGTTGAATGCCTTCTAATTCTTGTCTTTTCCACAACATGGTGACATTTGTATCAGACCTCAGTGATAGTTTGGGACATTTGCAGTGTTCTGTGGGATAGGCACAGTCAAAATTGGGAGAGTCCTATAAAAGTTGGGATGGCTCAGGGAACTCTGAATCAGATGAAAACCCATTTCTTTGTTTCTGTAGTTAACTTCACAGAGAGGTAACATTTCCATCTCAATTTCAGAGATTACAAATGACATCATCTTTCCTCGACCATCTGGGGTGTGAAAGCAGATACATCTGCGTGGTCCAAATTGATCCAGAAAAGTGGAAAGCAACTGACGGCTATGGGAAAATTATTCTTTCTTTCTTTCTTGATTCATTTTCAGGTCCTTACTTCCCTCCTCCTACACTCCTCAGCTCCACCAAATTTGGCTCAGTCTGGCAGAGGTGACTGTACCAGTCTTTTCAGAGCTGTGGGAGGGAGGTCTATGTGGATTTCTTAGCATCCACAAAGGATGAGATGCTTTCACTGTAGAATGTGAGAAGGGGGATGCATGCTCACAAAGGTGGCTTCTCTTACCCAGATAACTGGTACTCAGTTCCCGTCCCCTCCCCCCTCCCGCCCCCCAACTCCTTCCTACACCCTTACTAGGATCTTGACTTACTTTGGCAGTTGGCTGCATATGTAATAGGGTTGCCATGGGAACATTACCCAGCACAGTGTGCTCTATCTCTCAGTTCTCTCTCTGTGTCTTTCTTTCCCTCTCCTTCTTCCCTTTCTGATGCCCGTTGCCATGGAAAACTTATAATTCACCACAAATTCCAGACATGTTTTTCTTTTAGTTCATAGTTTGCTTTTTCTTTTAATATCAGAGTGGGGGGTGGAAGTTCCGTCTGCCTCTTTAAAGCCTTGCCCATTGGAATGGGGGAAGGTTTATTGTCCTGGACTCTAAAGCCCTCTTCAAAGAAGGTGGTGGGAGGCTGGGTAGGGGAATTCAAGAATTAGGGACGTTCAGTCATGATGTGAGGTTAATTTTCAAAAGCACCTAAATGATTTAGGAGATTAAAGTCCCATTTTCAAAAGTGTCTTTGGCATTTAGAATCCTGTCTTATTGAAAGCCAATAGGATTTAGGTCCCAAAGTGTCATAGGTGTTCCTGAAAATTTTACCCTGCGGTGTCTGCTTTTGTGAAATGTTAAATTGAGTGTTGCAGAATGAAATTGGTACAGATTATTCATTATTATTTACTGCAGTATAAGGCCATATGATGTTTACAGTGTGTTTTACAGGGATGAAATATAACAAGATACTGGTCCTGAGACAAATCAGAACTAGTCTCAAACCTTTGCCTGTTTCAGACCAAATCCTAGTGCTATTTCTAAATCTCATATTCCCCACCCCATCCCCTGTTTCCACACTTCCTGGTTTGGGAGCTGGAAATGAGAAATACCAAAATAACTGTGGAAAGACTTTAATTGTGGCATTCCCTACCCAGCCAGGCCCAGGAAGCCTGGAAATCTTCTGAGGAAAGATTTATTCTGGGGCAGTTTTCAAGTCTTACTACCAGGGAGGGAAGAGTGAAGAGATTCAGGCAAACCTTTCCAAATGTTGTCTGTTTACCTAAATCAAATCTCCACACTTCATGATAGTCTAATGAGGAATCCAATATCATAATCCAGACCTCTTAAGACTGACTTCTTCCCAGGCAGTGAGCAGAGAAGTAATTCAGGGCCAAATTTATTCTTGGATTAAGTGGGAACCGCTCCCAGTGGTTTCAATGAAGTTGCACCTCCTTATTTCGCGGCTGAATTTGTGTGTGTCTCTCTCTCTCTCCACTTCTCTGACATGTATGTCTCCTCTTCATGAAGCAGTGGGGATACAGGAGAAAATTTTCATGTACAGCATTTTTATTAGACCATTAGTAATATTAGAAACTTTTAAAAATGTTTTTCTCCAAAATCGTAATATCACAATGCTGCACTCTCATGTCTCCTTTTTTACTGAATTAATTCACTGCATGTGAAAGGTAATGGTCTAGCAGCCCCTGCAGATTGAAGTTCTTTATCTGCGGATGAGGTAAAGCATGGCCTAGCAGGAGTGCAGGCTCCCTCCCATTTCCCCCTTAGCCTGTCAATGTGCCTTGACTCTGTACAACAGGGGTTCTCAAACTGGGGGTCGGGACCCTTCAGGGGGTTGCGAGGTTATTACATGGGGGCTTATGAGCTGTCAGCCTCCACCCCAAACCCCGCTTCGCCTCCAGCATTTATAATGATGTTAAATATATAAACAAGTGTTTTTTAATTTATAAGGGGGGGGGGTCACACTCAGAGGCTTGCTATGTGAAAGGGGTCACGAGTACAATAGTTTGAGAACCACTGAGATGGACCAGCTCTTGGGGAGCTTTTTCTCTTTCAGTCCTTGATCTCTTTGCTGACACTGACAAAAAAGAGGCCCAGTTAGTTAGAGTGCTATTGTGGGCATCTGTCTAACAGAGACTGTCAATGTGTTTCAGAGAGGCTGCTGAACATCAACCAGAAGAAAAACACTGAAGTCACTACCAATCTGGGACCAGAGTTGAACTGGTCACTTAGAAGTGACTATTTTCTTTCCTCTAGCACCTTTCATACTCCAGGGATTGTTCCTAAAGAGCAATGAGTGAGAAACTGAGAGTGCAGTGACCGTGTAGGCAAATGACAGCCGTTCTGCACTCAGCAGTAGCTCACACAGCCTCAGACATCGGAGTCTTTTACTGAGAGACGGAAGGCAACTTTATTTAGCATAGTGTCTTTCCTACAAACCACCACACACAACATTTTACAGAGTTTAATAATACAGGTCAACTGCCAGGAAGTGTTATAAATGATTTAAACACATGAGCCCTGGGTAGGACCTTGGTGTTGTCCCCAGCTCTTTTCAAAATGGGCCCAGTATACCTGTAACTAGGATTGTCTGGAAAATAAGAATTATGTTTCACAAAACTTTGAGGTTTTAAATTTTGTTATAATTCTGCACTGGGGGAAATGAGACCATTTGAAATTTTTCATGAAAAAATGAGAGCCAGACAGCTCTACTGCAGTACAGCAAATAGCCCAGAGATTGGGCCATTTACCTGGGATAGTTCACTGGGCTGTAGAGTCAGTCTCAGTCTCTCCTGGTGGAGCTGTTCCACTTTGTATAAAGAATGAAATAGTCATTGGGCCAGAGAGAGGCTGGCTCGCTAGGGGGGGGGGGGGGGGGGGGGGCGGCGGCTAGAGCACTCACCTGGGATGTGGGAGATCCAGGATCCATTCCTGCTCCAAATCAAGGAGAGCAAGTAGTGGGACCTGGGCCTCCCACACCCTGGATGAGTGCATTAACCCCTGGGGTATTTGCTCTCTGTGGTTTGACCAGAAATTCTATCTTGAACCTGTGAAACCTTCCTAAAGAAAAGCTTTGGTTTTGACGAATCAACATTTTCTGATGGAAAAATTCCTAACTACTACTTCTAACTCTCATTTTGAGAGTCTGCCAAAGGCAGGCAAAAAAGACCTTGCTTGAATTTATCATCCAAAAGATAGCTCTTCACTTTAGAGTAGCACTCGCACTTCATTCAAGTGCTACATTGGGAGCACAGCATAAGAGCTGTGCTGCAAGAGAGATGTCTGTTGAGGATGTGGGTGATGTAGTTGGAAAGGTGTGGCTGGGAGAGTTGTCAGGCCGGGTGACTTTGTGGGCAGACAGAGGGAGTGCGTGAAATCAGGAAGCGGATTGAAAGTCTGGAAAGGGGAGTTAGGGCCACATGGCTGACCCTCTTTTTTGTAGACCTCACTAATGTTTACAGTGGTGGTCGAGATCATGTGGAGGATGGCAGCAGGTATAGTTGCAATAGAGATTACAGCTGTGATAAACCTGCTGAGGTCAGCAGAGAGCACGGTGATGAGTCTGCCGAGGGTGAATCTGTTGCTGCCTCTGTCCCTCTGTTGGAGAAGGACATAAATTGCCAGGAGGAGAAGGTTCTGTGGCAGGCGGACAGGGTGTGGAGACCTGGGAGGAATTTGGTGGTGGGAGAAAAGCATAATGGGACCCACCCAGCTGCAAGAGCTCTAGCAGTTCACGTGCTTGGCTGAGCCGTGGTACACGTGGCATGCCAGCAGGGACTGCTTCAGTGGTGGCCACAGAGCACCAGAGACACCCAAAGAGGGTTATGCAGTAGTGAGCCTGCAGAAGCAGAGGGTTATAATGATAACACAACGAGGCTGGCTGTGATGAAGGCAATGAGTAGAGGGTTGTGGCTGTGCTGGAGCTGATGGTGAGTGTGACAGCTAGTATTACAGTGGTTGTGATAAGGATGCTAGTGATGACAATGGCACAGATTTGGGTGGTGAAGATGATGTTAATAGGAGCAGTAGCAGAGATGAGGGTGCTGGTGGTGATGAGGGCATTGATTGCCCTGAGCATAACGATGTCAGTTTGAGTGGCAATGAGGAATATAGTGGCTAATTACGGGCATGATTATGAGGAGGAAGAGGAGTCTGGCTGGAGAAAGAGTGGAGATGGCTGTGATTATGACAATTTGCAATGAAAATGCTGCTACTCACTGTTGTTACAACTGAGTTTAGTGCTTCTGCTCTGGTATTTCCCCAAGCTGTCCCCTCACTGCGTGAGGGCTCGCAGCTTTGTTTCTTCCTAGCTCTCCCACTCCACTTCTTTTGCAACAAGCATTTTTCCTGTTTGGGTATGGAGAGACATTTCAAGAGTGGCTTTACATAAAAATAAAAATAAAATCAGTGAGTTGTATAATTAAAATCTTAAATCAGACCATTCTGTAGACACAGCCTCCTCCCGCCCACACCCAGCACACACCACTCCACATCCACTGTAAGGTGAATACTGGATGTGCTGGCTTCTCAGGACTAGGAATGAGGCTTTCCTAGTTTTTTAACAAAACAATCTCAAGGAAGTTTTAAAAGGGGGGAAAAAAATCTTTGCGGCCTGCCTTGGCCAGGAAAGGGTTAATACTTTAACTGCAATGTAATTTCAGAGGCATTAAAGAACACGTTTCCATGGAAACATCAACCCACAGAGGGAGAGATGAGAGAGAACGGAAGAGAGAGAGAGAGTAGAGAGAACTGGTCCTCTGACAAAGGAGGAACAGCAGAGTTCTAACCCCCACACAGTACTGACAGAAGCGATTATCTGTTCCTTCTAATCAACTCCCCGATGAAAAGGTTGGAAGGATTTAAACCACCGCCATGCTACCTTGTGTGTATAGAAAGAGGATGCACCACTTCAGACAAAGTAATGTTGAGTCAAGACTTCTTTGGTGGTGAAGTTTTGGTAGTGACTGCACCAAATTCTACATCATTTAAAGTGGAGTGTACGTTTTTGGTGTCAGGTAAATGATTACTAACCCAAAGCCCCCAAACGTTTTTTGATGGGTTGAAAAAGTTCATTTAATTTGCTGATTTTTCAAAAAAACATAAATGCTTTATTTCAGTTTCCTGAGCTGCCTCAGCATTGCTCCGTTTCAGACAGCACCGAAATGCTGGAAGGAAATGTCTTCTGGCAGATTTTAATAGCCCAACTGGAAAGAAGAAGGACCTGAAATCTCTGGAGGAAAATCTGTTCTGCTCACAAAATTTCTGGCCCTGGTTTCCAGCTCAGAAGTTGGAATGAGTTCCAGATAAACGTAACAACATTCTGGTACTTAGATACCATGGTGGTAGGCACCTAGGACATACCAATGGTCCTGATCCTGCAGGCACTTACTACTAGATGTAATACTGTCATGAATAGTCCCAGTGACTTCAAAGTGGCTTCTCTTGGTGTTATTCCTGGTAGTGTTTGCATGATTGGTCTCTAAGGCCATGTTACTACAGAGTTAAGTCGACTTAAGTTATGTCGACGATTATAAACCGCTGTAATTACATCACTTGTGCATGTTCACACAATGCTCCTTGTGTGGGCAGTATGTGTCCACAGTTGGTGCTCCAGCACCAACAGAGAGCAGTGTACTGTGGGTAGCTATCCCATGGTGCAAATCACCACCTTCTCCCACTTGGAGTTCTGGGAATCGATCACAGTGCATCCTGGGGATGGGATCACCACCACATGATTTTCTCTGTCCCATAATTCCAATGGTTTCTGACTGCATTTCGCGCCGTTTTTCTACTGCCCCTACAAACTTTGTGCCTGCCATCCCTGCCTGAAAGCATGGATCCTGCGCTTCTCACCAGACTTGTTACAAGAGTTATGAACACAATGCGGCTGATCCTGCAGTATTTCATGAGCTATGAATCTGAACAGGAATCCGTGCTGCCTGCCCTTCTGTGTGCCATGGAAAGAAACAATTCAAGATTGATATTGGCATTCATGGAGCAGCTGCACATGGTGGACCATTGCTATTGGGCTTGGGAAACAAGCACTGAGTGGTGGGATCAGATTGTGATGCAGGTATGGCATGATGAGCAGTGGCTGAAGAACTTTTGTATGCGTGAAGCCACCTTCCTTGTATTCTGTGTGGAGCTCATCCCCACCCTGCGGTGCAAGGACATCAGAATGAGAGCTGCCCTACTGGTGGAGAAGCTGGCAACTCCACACTGAATCAGTCTGGAGTGGGGAAGTCCACCGTGGAGGTTGTGGTGATACAAATGTGCAGGGCCATTGATCGCCTCCTGCTACGAAGGACTGGGACTCTGGGCAATGTGCAGGAAACAGTGGATGGCTTTGCGACAATAGGATTCCCTAACTGTGGTGAAGTGATAGATGGCAAACATATCCCAGTTTTGGACCCAGACCATCTTGCAATGGAGCACATCAACAGAAAGGGCTACTTCTCTATGGTATTGCAGGTGCTGGTCGATCACCGGGGTCATTTCACTGACATCAATGCAGGATAGTCAGGGAAGGTGCTTGACGCATGCATCTTCAGGAAAACTGGCCTGTATAGAAAGCTGCAAGTGGGGACTTTCTTTCCAGACCAGAAGATTCCAATAGGAGATGTGGAAATGCCCTTAGTGATCCTGGAAGATCCAGACTACCCCTTACTCCCGTGGCTCATGAAGTCTTACACCAGAAACCTTGAGAACAGCAAGGAGTGCTTCAACAAGAGGCTCAGCAGGTGCAGAATGACTGCAGAATGTTCGTTTGACACATTAAAGGGTCGCTGGTGCTGCTTTTCAGCAGATTAGACCTCAATGAAGAAAATAGTTCCATGGTCATAGCAGCCAGCAGTACTCTGCATAACATTTGTGAAGCCTAGGGGGGAAAGCTTTTCCCATGAGTGGAGTGTTGAGGTCAATCGCTTGGCAGCTGTTTTTGAGCAGCCAGACACTTGGCCTTTTAGAGGGGCTCAACGGGGGGAGGGGCGCTATTTGAATCAGGGAGAATTTGAATCAGCATTTTGACAATGAGCCCCAATAATGTGTAGGTCATAAATAATCATAGTCTTTGTAAGCCTAAATATTTATTAAACTGCAATACACAGATTTACATTTTTTACAAGGGACATGACAGTGAGCAGCACTCGCTGAAGTGAGGATCTCACATCGGTGTGTAAGTCCAGCTGTCGTTATGGAAAATGTCCCTAAGGCTGGTGTGCAAGGAGTACTGTGACAGACGGGAACATGAGAGGAATATGTGGGGGGAGTTTGGGAAGAGCAAGGAAGGCAGTTCTGTACGGGCTGCAGGGGGAGTCGAGCATGCATGTGTTCCACTTGCAGCACAATCAGGGACCTCAGCATGTCTGTTTGGTCTTCCATGAGCTTTATTATCTGCTCCTGACCCTGTTTCCTCTCCTGGCTAGCCATTTCTAGTTTTTCATTTATTGTCTCTCTCCATGCTCTGTGCTTGCTATCAGTCTGATTTGACGATTGCAGCACTTCATGAAACATATCCTCCTTACTCTTCCTCGTTCACCTCCTTATCTGACGGAGGCGATCCACCAGTGTATAGGAGCTGACCCTCAAGGGCACATCTGCAGAAGCAAAAGAAACAATACACTGAGTCAGTATTATGACTGTACTCACACTATTGGATCATAAAAGTTGCATATACCTCTTTCCCATTTTCCCTTGGCAAGCACAAAGCTTGGGCACAACACTAAGCATGGTGCGTTTGGCCTGGGGTGGTGCAAGATGGGACAAAGGGTCTGGATGGTTTCAAAAGGGGATCAATACAAAGCACCTAGGGACACTATTCTGAATACTGGCATCGTTTTCCACAGGCAGCAGTGATTGAAGCTGAAATCACACTACTGAGGGTTACCAAAGATGCAAGGATGCAGCTCCTGCATGTGTGACTTCAGACTGGGTCTGTATGTTGGTCGCCTGTGTGTTGCTTTGGTTTTTGCAGAAGTAATTGTTGATTGGTGGGGTAGTTTCCCACAACGGGAAAAGAAACAAAACAGCTCTGTGAAGGAACCTTTGGCAGAGGATTGCAGAGTATCTGCAGGAAAGTTTCCTAGCGATCTCTATGGAGGATTCCCGGGGAGATCTTGGTGTGCATCAACAAACTTTTCTACAGGGCCCCAACTGCATAGCTGCACAGGGGAATATGAAGCAGATGCAGATGGACCTAGTGTTAATTTCGATCTCTTAATTCACATGTAACCGTGCACTATCAAAGCAAAAGGAATACTTATCGGTGCTCCCCTCTCCTGCTTCAGGCACAGCAAACCTAGACTGCTGGGATTGGCTAGACCCCTCCAGAGTCAAAAAGAGGTCCTAGCTCACCACGCCTCCAGAGGAGCCTGTCGCCTGTCTCATGTCCTCTTCCATCGTGACCTCCTCTTCTTCCTCAGGGTTGACTCTGCTGGCCGCTGCCTCAGTCTCCTTGAAGTATCCACGGGGCTCTTGGTGGTGTAGGTGGGGGTCGCTGCCAAGGATGGCATGCAGCTCCTTGTAGAAATGGCATGTCTTTGGTGCCGCACCAGAATGACAATTGGCTTCCCTTGCCTTTTGGTACACCTGCCTCAGCTCCTCGATCTTAGCCTGGCACTGCTGTGTGTCCCTTTAATGCCCCTTCTCATCCATGCCACAAGCAATCTGCTCATTGGTGTCAAAGTTCCTATGGCTGGATCGGAACTGCAACTGCACAGCCTCCTCTCTCCACAGACTCAACAGGTACAGCAACTCTGGTGTACATGTGGAAACCCATTTGCTGCGGAAAGCTGGCACGGTCAGCTGGGAAGATATGATGTGAGCTGTCCACGCCGAGCAATCAGGAAGTGGAATTTCAAAAAATTCTCTGGGCTTTAAAGGGGGAGGGGCGCATGCCTGTGTTCCTGGCAGGGCAGCGGAGTAGAAACTGCTTACCAGACTGGTCATGATGGGCATTATGGGACACCTCCTGGAGGCCACTTAGGGCAACATAAGCAAGAGGAGTGTCTACACTGACACTGTGTCACTCTAACTTTGTCGCAAAAAGCTCTATGCTGCTCATCGAGGTGGTTTTATTATGTTGGTGTAGCAGGAGAGTTAAATTGTCGAGAGTTGCGTTATTGGGTGTACATCTCTGCTGTTTTGTCAACGAAACCTGACTTTTGTTGACAAAATTGTGTATTGTAGAGAAGACCTAAGAAAGATAAATAGATCTGAAGCGCATCTCTTGGCCTTTCTGTATTTGCCTTATGTCAGGAACCTGTTTGGTGAGTACCAAGGAGTAATTATTGCCTACTGACAGGTCTTCTGACAAATGTGATTTTCCATACTCTTGCTGCCCAGTGCAGCCTAAAAGAAATAGATTTCCAGTGTTCCAGCTTCCAGTTTGGATAGAAATGCCCAGGAGAACAGTGATGTCATTAGCACATCCATTCCTACTGACCGAGCAAGGAAGGGCAGCTGTGGAAATGAAAAATAACATTTAAAACCAAAAATTAGTTAGCCAGAATTTTTTAAAACCTGAAAGGTGTGTGGCTTGAGCCATGCTTTGGCTGATGGTTTTGTTTTGTTCATATTTCATCTAACCAGCTTCACTGCCCCTTGTCTAAAGCTCCTCTTTCATACGAGCAATGGGGTGAACTCTGAAGGGTTGGATGTTCAGTTAATCTAAACTTCTGGAGCTAGGAAAGTTTATGAGAATGGGCTTATTTCCCATGAGATTTATAGGACTTTCCAGCTTCAGCCAATCTGAAATATTGTCAGAACTGGTTTCCTCTCATGGGATTTTCACGTCCAGTCCCAGAGGACCCAGGAAGTGCAGAAAGGTGCACTAGAGCTGGTCAGAATTTTATATTTTTTTCTGCAGAACATTTCAATGTTTTGGCAAAAAATCGAAAACTAAATATTTTCAGCTGAAAACTTTTGGTTAAAAATTGAAGATTTGGATTTGGAAATTTCATCTCAGTGCTTCATGGGAGTTGTAATTTGTACTTCATGCCCACATGCTGCTCATTGGCTAGGGCTCCCTGGATGAAGTAAATCTCCTATTTCCCCTGTTGCTGAGCTGTGGCAGCGCATCATGGGGATCGCTGGCCAGCCACCCTGCATCATGGATGTGAAATCTGGTTGGGGACCTGGCCCATAGAGGAGAATGGGGGTAGGAGGCACCCAAACCACAGCCTCCATATGTCACTCTGGTGGCATTTCCAAATGAAAAGTTTCTGTATTTTGGCCAAAATCTTTTCAGTTTTCAGATGTTTGGGTTTTTTTTATGTAAAGCTGACATTTTCCATGGAAAGCAGACACTTTTGTGAAAAAATTGTTTGAGTAGAAAACCCGTTTTTTCCACTGAGAACAACTTTGAAAGGCAGTTTTTGGTCAGCTTTGGTGTGGACAGTATTTGTAAAAATAAGTTAATCAAATCCAAAGACCAAAGTCTTTTTTGCGGGAGGTTGGTCTGGGTTTCAGGATTATTTTTGGTGGGATGAGGCGGGAAGTGAACATTTGAGCTTGCTGTTTGTTCTAAATCAGATCATCCCATCCCGAACTGTACCTACTTTTCTTACTAAGGGCCTCATTCTTCACTGCTTGGCCCTTGTCATTTAGGAATATAAAATACCACCAGATCAGGGTGGCAGTTTCAAGCTGTCCTGCAGTGACTCAAGAGCAAGTACCAACCTCAGGATAAACTGTTAAGAACCATGGCACAAACCCCAAATTGGTTGTGAGTGATTTCACCAACCAATGATCAGGTGTAAACTCCTCAGGCACTATAACAAAGCATGAACATGGAGTCACAGACAGTTCCCTTGGGTACTCTGAATTCTGTCTTGCCACCCAGGGAAGCCTATCTTTGTGATAGATGGTCCCTTGCACAACGAATCACAGCAATATTCTGGTTACTTAGGGTTACCATACATCCGGATTTTCCCAGACATGTCTGGCTTTTTGGGCTCCAAATCCCCATCTGGGGGGAAATCCGAAAAAGCTGGACATGTCCGGGAAAATCGGGACATGCGGGGCCGGCTGTGCGGGTGCTCAGGGGCTGGGCCGGCGGTGCAGTGCCGGGCCGGGGACACGGGGGCCGGGCCGGCGGAGCGGTGCTGGCCGGGGGCTTGGGGGCCGGGCCGGCGGAGCGGT